>NC_092230.1:69304-75946 GCF_036320965.1 Panulirus ornatus | reverse complement strand
GATTATTATAATATGATTGGTGTAAGATTATGTAAACTATATTGTAATGTCGTTTTATTTCGTTGTGATATTTTGTCATGTTGACTACAATTCCAATGACAAGCTATAATGTTTGACCATATTATGATCGATAATTTCTGTCTGAGTCCTGTTTTTTTCACAGAGGACTAAATTGTCCTGGAGTCTATATTTTTGTTACTATGATCCGAAACGACTATATATTAACAGTATCTATATTGCCAGGTGGTTATATTGCCATTGTGAATTTAGGTTGATGTTTCTATATTTTTTGCTTTGATTATATTGGCATATCAGTTATTGATCATGTAGCTTTTTTGTCATAGTGATTAGATTGTCGTCTTGACTATATTTTCATAATGGCTAAATTGTTATAGCTATTTTCTTGACATTAGTGGGCTAATATTTTAATGATATTTATAAAGTAATTGTAAGGGAATACTTTCAAGGGACTCATTGTCCTGGTGATTGAGTTATATCAGTGATATTATTTGTCAAAATGACTTGTACTGTATTTTAGCTATATTGTTAGTTTTGTTGTTTATTTTTACGCTTTTTGTGAACATAGCTTTACTGTCAGTGTACCTTATTTAGTGTCATGGAGGAATTTATTTTCATTAGTGGAAAAATATTGTCATTATGAACTTACTGTCATTTTGGCCATTCTCCTTATTTTGGCTACATTTCCTTTTATATATATTTCATCACCTTTGCTATTTAGCAACGTGATCTTTTTTTTACTGTTGCTGTATTCTCATTTTTTTATCATGCATCTTTTGTTCGAAAGTGATAAACTTTTCGTGAATAACTATAACATTCCGTAACTATATATTGCATTTTGAATATATTGTTATTATGAAAATGATATTCCTGTTGGATTTCCTGCCAAGTAATTTATTGTCGCGCGGTGTCTATTGTTCCACGAGTAGCTTTTATAATTGGTGTTGGGTTTCCCTTGAGGGTGTATCATTATAAACGAGATTCTCATTTTTGATATATCATTAGGGGACTACAGTGTCGTTGATATGCTAGATTGTTATGGTTTCAAAAATGTCATTGTATATGATATTATTATGTTGGCTATATTCCGATGGAACCATTGTGGCACAGAGTGGCTATATTTTCATAATATAATTTTTAGTTTTGTCGATTTTATTCCACTTGTGTCTATATTGTCATGGTTGGACTGTTGCCATAATATCTTGACTGTCATTTGATGTGTTGAATTGTGGCTTATGTCATAATGTAATGTCATGGTTCCTGTATCGTTCTTGTGGTTTGTAATGTCATCGTGTCTAATATGGTTATTGGTAGTTATTTTCCATTAGATTATATTGATATGGTAACTATATTGTCATGGAATATATTGTTAAATGAATATATTGCCATGAGGGCTATTTGTATTTTTTGTTTTAATACAAGGGTGGTGATTTTCATGTTCATGTTGCCTTTAATCAGGGTACCTATTTTTTTATCTATGATTACAGTCTAAAGACATATAGGTTGCATGCCCAATATTTTCTCCTTAATGATATGGGTATCATGATAATATATCGCTTATTACAGGAATATGCATGATTAAGAATTGACAATATACCACCTATAAAAAAAAATCAACCTTCCCAATATAGCGAGGTGACGATTATATATACATAACAAAGTACAAACCCAAATTAGAAGATAGCCAAATGACTCTTTATTTTTCATATATGACAATTGCCGTCATATGAAAAAATTCTTTTCCCAATAGAAAGTATAGCTCACTGACATTAAGCCATATTCAGTAATAGTAACATTGAAAACGCATCAAACGACAATTATAGTCACCTTGAATGTAAGCCACCATAAACAGAAATGTTACAAAAATAAATCAATCACTGTGATATTAGTGTAAACTTTGAAAATTTTTTTATACAATTACCATAAATGTATCATGAGAATATTTGATCCATATCAACATATTTCCGATGACAATTTAGTCATTATGATAGTATTAGTCACTAATTACAAATATATTCACTATACAAAAAGCCACCATGCCATTAACTGGATATAACAATATAATCAACCGCAACATTAATGAAACATTGAGAATATGTTCAACATCGTCAATATAGACACCTGGACATTATAGATACGTGCAATATAGTCGCTTTCGGATCATAGGAAAACATATAGCATCTAAAAGTATATAGTGTCGGGAGGACGAATAGCGTCCAAAAATGGATATTTATCATATATACAGCCGCCTCCCTTGCAGTATTAGCCCATAAACCAATGCTAGAACATGAAAATATACCTCCCATTACAATTTAAACTGATATCTAAATGAATTCAACATACCAAAATGATCATAAAAGATTATTGCCATGCTATATAGTTAAAAGTGTCATATACTTAATGATGTTATGTAATAAGGCAATTTTCTCATAAGAACCATCACCGTTTTTTTTTAAAGCATGACAGACTAAGTTACATGATGAATCATGATAACCAGACAGATACACTGAAGATGCCAATTAAGCCTTCATTAGAAATTATTAATCATGTTTCATATAATCACAACGAAATTGTAGGTAAAGACAAAATACATCCCCAACGATGAACTTGACCGTTGCAATATAGGCATCAGATGATATAGCGACAAGATATGAAGCCAGGATGGGTCATATTGAACATAATAATACACCCGCCATGCCATATCGTCATCTTTACAATGTAGCTTGCATGAAATCTAGTAACCTTGACAATGTAGGTACCATGATAATGTATTCCCATTGAAAAAATGTCCAATACCAACAGTTGGGCTCCGAACACTTTATCACCATGCAATTCTATGCCAAAAATTTAGATTGCCCATTCAGGCAATATACATAAAGGAAAAAAAATACCACCACAATAAGATAGCTAACTTAACAAATAGCTACTCTGACAAAAAAGCCCATGATGGGCATAGGTAACAAATTAGAATGTAAACTTAAACGACAGTTATAGCCATCATGACCATAGATCCAAAGATGACAAGACGGACCATGATGGACCATACTTTGGCAAATGACAATACATTCTCTATGACAATATTGTCATTCAATCTAATATATCAGCATTGGGACAATATAGAATTTTATGGCAACTCAGTCAACAGACTAAATATTCAAAAATACAATGAAATACTAATAACAATTGATCCAAAACATGAAATATAGCCACCAGGCCACTATGGCTACCATTGTAATGTGAAGCAAACATAATATACCTTCACTATAACTGTACTGAAAGTGTAAAAACAATATGCTATCAATGACAATGTATTCACCTCATAGTTAAACAAAATGGAAATACCCGTTTTTATAATGTTATTCTACAAGGGTAAATCAAAACCATTAAAGACGCTTAATGAAAAAATGTAGTCACTAGTAGTTATCTTAGCAATTAGTAGCCACTAGGATTGTAAGAGTTTCATAATGACAATAAAGTCACAATGATAGTATACTATACTTTAATGATTATAGTTATCAAGTTATTGTATCACTCATGAAAACATATACATGATTAAGTAAATGGATCCCCCAAAAAAAATAATATAGCAACTATAAAGATATCACCTGCCAATATACACAAGGTGACGATATATAAATCTTCGTAATGTAACTAAAATGAACAGATGCAAAATGACGATATGCTCATAATGACATTACTGTACTACGGAAATACATTCCACATGTCTCTCTAGCTACAATGACAATAAATCAATGTTCCACAAGTAGTAAACATTGAAAATACTGGAAATGACAATTTTATGCCACCATGACAATGCTGCTATCGTGACAATAATGGGTTCCACGATTATACATCAATCGCCAGGCTATTAAGTCAACTTATTAGTAATCTCTTCAATAACCTTTATGAATATCATGAAAATATAGCCTCGTTTGGTGCCAACATATATCCATGACATTTTAGCCATTATTATCAATTTGATTCACGACGACAAGATATTCATTATGACAATAAAGCTACCATGATCATATAACTGACTATGCGATATAGTTTATCAGGAATATGTAGTGTCCGGAAAATATAGAAATTAAGGCAACCCCGTAACCATGAGAATGTACTCAATATAAATAAAATCGTCATAACCAAAATGATATAACATGAATATATAGTTACCCTGCCACTATGACATTAATTGTAATGTAAACACTATAATATACATTCAACATGACAGTATCAAACTATAACAATATCGCATATCAGGGCAATATATTCACATGATGATTTAAAAAGAAGGAATTTTCGTTATTATAATTATCTTCATGGGGCAAAAAATCAAACACATTAAAATATGCAACTATGAAAATTACAGTCAAACTGATTATAACCATCATCATGAAAATAGTAACCAATATAGCCACTAAGAGATTTAGTCATATGTCACATTGTCACATATGGACATTATACTCTCACCTTAATAGAAAATTATCTCGTCTGTATCGCTTATGAAAAAATAGCTATGACTAAAAAAAAATGAAAACATAGCAACTACAAAAACCTCACCGTGGACAATACAGCAAAGGTAACGATATGTAAATTTTCGCAATTAACTAAAATGAGTAGATAGCAAAATGGACGAAAATGAGTAGATATTCAAAATGACGGTATGTTCATAATGACAAGCCTACTGTATGAAAATATATTCCCCATGACACTATAGCTACAATGACAATAAGGAATCTTTCACGAAAGAGTAACAGTGAAAATACAGCAAACTACCTATCGACACCATGGAAAGTACAGCCACTGTGACAATAATGTCACGTTATAATTCACTGACTATATTAAATATCATGAAAATAAGACTTCCATCGTCAACATACTTACCATGACAATTTTGCCATTTATGATAATATAGTCAACACCGGCAACATAATCACTATAACAATATAGCCATGATCATATAAAGTGATTATGACATACAGTCAACGCAACAAATAAGGAAGCCTTCAATTCTATTCATTATGGCAATTTAAGCACCTGACATTTGATGCTGTGACAAAATAGTCCCTTTCGTCATAGCAATCATATAGGATCTAGGGACATATAATGTCCATGACAAAATAGCGACTAAAGATTTTTATTAAATATATTGTACCTTGACTTTATAGCTTCATAAAACAATGAAACTAACAATGAAAATGTTACCTGCCATAACAATATAGCTTACCGTGTGAAAAATGCATCGGCAAAATGCAAAATTGTGATAATGAATATAATCGCCATTACAATTTAGTTACATAATCCCCATATATTCAATCATGATAATTATCATCAGGAGGCTGACATAAACACCTCACAGTATAAAAACTAAGACAATATAGTGACATGATAATAGGACATCCATACACTTGCACTCACATTACCAAAATAGGCCGCCATGATAATATTGATTATCATGATCATATGATTAAACAAAATTGTTGTTAATAAACAAAATATATCCCCAACGACAAAAGTAACCATAAGCATTAGCCAGCAAGTTAAAATTAGAGACAAGATAATGTTGATATGATGGCATAATATTTGAAAATAAAATACAGCACAATAGGCAATATCGTCCCATGCCAATGGAGCTACCATTAAGATATAGTAACATTGACAATGTAGTACAATGATAAGAAAATTCACATGGAACATATCCACAATAAACAGTTTATTTGCTAAGAACTATATCACCATGCATTATCGCCAAAGATGTTAGTCTAGCATCATGGCAAATCCACCAGAAAAAGATAGAAAATAAGCACCACGATGATCTAGCTAACTTAAAAATATAGCTACCCTGATAAAATATATTCAATATGAAAAGACAGTCACCTCCTTACAGTATAGAAAAATGGAAAACTATAGCTATTATGGCAAGTGTAGTGTAGTCACCTATCAAAATAGCCCTATGGCAATTTAGTTGCCATTACCATTTAATCATAAACTGGAATATAAACCCAACATGATATATAGGTCAAGACAACATGCATCATCATGACAATTCAGGCAACATGGACATTAAGCCGTCTCTACGAAAATTATTGCAATCGCTTCAACAAATTAAATGATACTATTAAGATAATTACTAGAACAACAGTCACCATGACAGTATTATCACAAATGCAATATAAACCGCGATAAAAAGATTTATCCCTACATGAAAATTAGCCCACCCCTTGCCACTGCAATATAGCTAACATAATAATACATTCCAACTACGAACAGTACTGAAAACTTGGGGGGGGAAAATTATTGCATTATCATGACAATATTAGTCACCTCGATGACAGTCGCGCACCAGCTACCGAGGTGTCCGGACGTGCGGTCGCCTTTCAAAGGCTGGTTGTAACTATTCCTCCCTGGCGTTGTGTCGCAACCTTGCTTTGTTGTGAAGGTTTTTAGCTTTATGATCATGATTGGGGTCTGTATGATCATCGACACCATAATATGATATCGTTTGTAATTCATTGTAATTATTTGTCCATAGTAAACTATATTTTTAGGAAGTTATATTGTTTATGGTAGGTACATTTCATGGTTGTTCCACTGTTCTATTGGCTAACTATCAATGTGAGTTAT
>NC_092230.1:58409-69204 GCF_036320965.1 Panulirus ornatus | reverse complement strand
CATGTGCGCGAGGAAGGGTCTAGGAAATGACAGCAAAGACCACATTCGTTCACACACAGTCTCTAGCTGTCTTGTAATTAATGGCACCGAAACCAACAATCCCTTTCAAATCCGATGCCTCACATCTCTCTTACCCTTAAATTACTTACTTCGATCAAACCACCTCACACCACACATTGTCCGCAACATCTCATTTCAGCACATCACCATCCTCCTGCGCACAACTCTAATCCATAGCCCATGCCGCGCAACCAACAACATTGTTGGAACCACTATTTCCCTTCAAACAGACCCATTTTTTGTGCTTTCCGCATAAAGTTCTCGCCATCCACACATTCTTCAAGTCCACCCAGAATTTCGCCCCCATCCCCCACTCTCAATGATCCACTTCAGCTTCCATGTTCCATCCGCTGCCAAACCCACTCCCCAGATATCTAAAACACACTTACACTTCCTCCAGTATTATCTCCTCAAACACACCTCACCAATTGACTTGACCCTCACACCCTACTGTACCTAATAACCTTGCTCTTATTTCACTATTTTTTTACTCTTAACTTCTTCATTCACACACACTATACCAAACTCAGTCACCAGCCTCTGCGTTTCTCACATGAATCAGCCACCATCGCTTAATCATCAACAAAACAACAACTGACTCACTTCCCAACTGTCTATCCACAATCAACTTCATACTTCCCCTCTTTCCAAAACCTCTTGCATTCACCTCCCTAACAACCCCCATCCATAAACAAATTCAACGAACCATGAGACATCACAACCCCCCTGCCCGCAAACCTAACATTCACTGTGAAAGCAATCACTTTCCTCCTTCTACACGTACACATGCCGTACATCCTCGAAAAAAACTTCGCAGCTTCAACAACTTGCCTCCCACACCATAAGTATTCTTATACCTTCCACAGAGCAATCTCTATCAACTCTAATCAGATGCCTTCTCCAGATCCCATAAAAGCCTACATACAAATCCATTTGCTTTTCTAAGTATTTCTCACATACATTCATCAAAGCAAACACCTGAATCCACACACCTCTACCACTTGTGAAACCAGATATATATATATATATATTATATATATATATATATTATATATATATATATAGATATATATATATAAACATACAAACCTCTAACGCCAGGATCGAAATTGGGAACCCCCACGTGGCAGGTGAGAGAACTACCAGCTTGGCTATGTTGCCCCTAGCCGTAGCACTCCCACTTGCCAAGCAAGGGTCCCAGGTTCAATCCTGGCTGTTTGGAGGATTATATATATATGGAAGTGCACGTTCATAGCACTATAATTATGGTATAATTGCACAACCCCACCCACATACATTTTAGACATACACGCCCACACACGCACATATACATACCTATACATTTCAACAAATACATACACAGACAATACAAATAAGTTTTCAGGTACAATATATATATAGGTGTTATCCCTGGGGATAGGGGAGAAAGAATACTTCCCTGTATTCCCTGCGTCGTAAAGGCTACAATAAGGGAAGGGAGCGGGGGGCTGAAATCCTCCCCTCATCATATTTGATTTTCCAAAGGAAGGAACAGAGATGGGGGCCAAGTGGGGAATTTCCCTCAAAGGCTCAGTCCTCTGTTCCTAAAGCTAAACCCTCGCAGCCAACGGAAATGGCGAATGGTGTGAAAAAAAAAAAATATATACAATTATACATAAGTACAATACTCATACTTGCTTTATTTATCCATTCCCCGTCGCAACCCCACCACATTGGAATGGCACCCCACCTCTCCCCAAAGCACAAACACAAGGTAGCACTAGGAAGAAACAACAAAGGCCACATTCGTTCACACTCAGTCTCCAGCCATCAGGTGTAATGCATCGAAATCAAAAGCTCCCTTTCCACATCCATGCCCCACAGACACCTGCCTTGTTTACCCCATATGCCTGACATCCCTGGTTCAATCAATTGAGAGCACATCAACCATGATATACCACACGTTCCCATTCACTCTATTCCTTCCATGCCTTTCACCCTTCTGTAAATTCCAGGCTCCGATCACTCAAAATCTTTTTCCATTCTATCCTTCCAGTCCACCTTCCAATTTGGTCTCCCAATTCTCCTCCTTCCCTCCACATCTGACACATATATCCTCTTTGTCAATCCTTTCCCTCACTCATTCTCTCCGTGTAACCAAACCATTTCAATATACCCTCTTCCTGCTCTTTCAACCACACTACTCTTTGATTACCAACAACATCCCTCTTATACCCTTTCATTACTTACTCGATCAAACCACTCACACACATATGTCCCACACCAAACATTTTAATTTCCACAAATCCACCCTCTCCACACAACCTATGCCTCATACCATATAACATTGTTGGAAACGACTATTCCTTCAAACAACCCATGTTTGCTCTCCAGATAACAATCACACCTTCCACACATTCTTCAAAACACACCCAGAACCTTCGCCCCTCCCCAACCCAGTGATTCACTTCACATCCTATGGTTTCCATCCTTCTAAATCCATTCCCCAGATATCCTAAAGCACTTAACTTCCTCCAGTTTTTCTCCATTCAAACTACCTCCCAAATTGACTTGTCCCTCAACCCTACAGAAACAATAACCTTGCTCTTCATCACATTTACTCACAAAACATTCTCTTTCCACACACTTGACCAAACTCATCCACCAGCTTCTGCAGTTTTCTAACCCCAAATCAGCCACCAGCGCTGTATCATCAGCGAACAACAACTGACATCACTTCCCAACCCTCTCATCCACTCAGACAGCATAACGTCCCCTCTCTCCAAAAGTCTTTGCATTCACCTCCCTAACTACACCACCATGATCATAATTAAACATCCATGGAGATATCACACAGGCCCCTGCCACAAACCGACATTCACTAGCAACCAAACCACGTTCTTCCTCCTTCCATTCGTACATATGCCTTACATCCTCGATAAAAACTTTTCACTGCTTCTAGCACTTACTTTCCACACCATATACTCTTAATACCTACACATAGAGCATCTCTACAACTCTGTCATATGCCTCCCTCCAGATCCATAAATGCTAGCATACAAATCCATCTCTTTCTCTAAGTATGTCTCACATACATTGTTCAAAAAACAAACACCGATCCCGCATCCTCGTCACTTTTGAAACCTACTGCTTTTCCCCAATCAGATGCTCTGTCCATGCGTCACCCTTTCCATCAATACCCCCCATAAATTTCCAAGAGTACTTAACTTTAATTCATTTTTAATTAATTATCATACTTTCTCCTACGTTTAGCAAGTTAGTGCAAAAAACATGAGTCTTGAGGTAATATCCTCACTTGGCCCCTCCTCTTTCCTTCGTTTGGAAAACTAAAAACGAGAGGGGAGGATATCAGCCCCCCGCTCCCTTCCCTTTTAGTCCTTCTACGACATCAGGAATAACGTGGGAAGTATTCTTTCTCCCCTATCCCCAGGATAATATATATATATATATAATATATTTATAATTATTATTATACTTTGTCGCAGTCTCCCGGCGTTTGCGAGTAGCGCAAGGAAACAGTCGAAAGAAATGGCCCAAACGACCCCCCCCCCATAACACATGAATATACAACGTCCTCACACCGCAAATATACCACCTACAATCAGCTTTCCATGTTTTAACCCCAGACGCTTCACATGCCCTGATTCACTCCACTGAACAGCACTCAACCACGGTATACCACATCGCTCCAATTTACTCATTCCTTTGCCCTCTTTCTCCCTCCTGCAATGTTCAGACCCCGTCACACAAAATCTTTTTCACTCCATCCTTCCACCATCCAATTTGGTCTCCCTCTTCTCCTCGTTCCCCCACCTCCGACACATATATCCTCTTGGTCAATCTTTCCTCACTCATTCTCATCCAATGTGCCCAAACACTTAAATCACCCCTTCGCTCTCTCACACGCTCTTTTTATTTCCACACATCCTTCTCACGCCTTACGGACTCACTCATCAAACCACCTCACAACCACACATGTCCATCAAACATCTCATTCCAGCACACCATTCCTCCTGCGCACAACTCTATCCATAGCCCACCGCCCTTCGCAAAGCATACAACAATGTTGGAACCACTATTCCTCAAACATACCCATTTTTTTGCTGTTCCGAGATAATTTTCTCGACTTCCACACAATCTTCAAGGCCCCCGAGAATTTTTCGCCCCCTCCCCCACCCTATGATAATATATATATTATTTATTTTTTTATTTTGCTTTGTCGCTGTCCTCCCGTGTTTGCGAGGTAGCGCAAGAAACAGACAAAGAAATGGCCCAACCCACCCCCAAACACATATATATTCATACACGTTCCCCACACAAAATGTACATACCTAATACATCTCATGTACACAATATATAACACACAGACACATACTTAAATACCCATGCACACAATTCACACAGTCTGCCTTTATTCATTCCCATCGCATCCTCAGCCACACATGGAATCCCATCCCCCTCCCCCGCCTCATATATATATCAACTCTATCATATGCCTTCTCCAATCCATCAATGCTACTATTACAAATCCATTTGCTTTTCTAAGTATTTCTCATATACATTCTTCAAATTAAACAACCTGATCCACACATCCTCTACCACTTCTAAACCACAAGTGCTCTTCCCCAATCTGATTGCTCTGTACATGCCTTCACCCTCTCAACCATACCTCCCTTATAATTTGCAGGAATCACTCAAACAGACTATACCTCTGTAACTGAGCACGCACTCTTATCCCCTTTGCCTTTGTTAGAAGCAGTGAAAAGTTTTTTTATTTAATCTGATGTAAGGCATGTGTACGTGTAGGAAGAGAGAAAGTGATTTGTTTCCTCAGGAAATGTAGTGCGCAGGGTGGTGTGATGTCTCCATGGTTGTTTTAATTTGTTTATGGATGGGGTTGTTAGGAGTGAATGCAAGAGTTTTGGAAAGAGGGAAGTATGAAAGTCTTTGGGGATGAGAGAGCTTGGAAGTGAGTCAGTTGTGTTCGCTGATATACAGCGCTGTGCTGATTCATGTGAGAAACTGCAGAAGCTGGTGACTGAGTTTGGTAAAGTGTGTGTAAGAGAACGTTAAGAGTAAAGTGAATTAAAGCAAGTTATTAGGTACAGTAAGGTGAAGGGCAATTCAATTGGGAGGTGAGTTTGAATGGAGATAACTGGAGGAAGTGAAGTGTTTTTAGATTTCTGGGAGTGGATCTGGGCGCGATGGAACCATTAGAAGCGGAAGTGGATCATAGGGTGGGGGAGGGGCGAAAATTCTGGGAGCCTTGAAGAATGTGTGGAAGTCGAGAACATTATCTCGGAAAGCAAAAATGGGTAGTTTGAAGGAATAGTGGTTCCAACAATGTAGTATGGGTTGCGAGGCGTGACTATGGATAAGAGTTTGCGCAGGAGGCATGGATGTGCTGGAAATGAGATGTTTGAGGACATGTGTGGTGTGAGGTGGTTTGATCGAGTAAGTAACGTAAGGGTAAGAGAGATGTTGGAAATAAAAAGAGCGTGGATGAGAGAGCAGAAAGAGGGAGTTTGAAATGTTTTGGTCACAAAGGAGAGAATGAGTGAGGAAAGATTGACGCAAGAAGGATATAGTGTCGGAGGGGGAGGGAACGCAGAGAAAGGAGACCAAATTGGAGGTGGAAAGATGGTGTGAAAAAGATTATTTTGTGATCGGGGCCTGAACAATGCAGGAGGTGAAGGAGGGCAAAGAATAGAGTGAAATGGAGCGAGTGGTATACCGGTTGACTGCCTGTCATGGATTGAATCAAGGCCATGTGTATGGGGGTGGTTGGGCCAATTCTTCGTCCTGTTTCCCCTTGCGCTACCTCGTAAACAGCGGGAGACAGCGACAAAGCAAAAAAAAAAAATATATATATATATTCATTCTATTCGCCATTTCCCGCATTAAAGCGAGGTAGCGATAAGAACAGAGGACTGGGCCTTTGAGGAATATCCTCACCTGGCCCCCTACTCTGTTCCTATCTTTTGAAAATTAAAAAAAAAAACGAGAGGGGAGGATTTCCAGTGAGTTCACATCCACGCCCCACACACCTTTCCATGGTTTACCCCAGATGCTCCCATGCCCTGGTTCAGTCCGTTTAACAGCAATGTCCGACCCCCAGTATACCAAATCATATCCAGTTCACCTATTCCTTGCACGCCTTTCACCTCCTGTAATGTTCAGGCCCCGATCACAACAAAAATCTTTTTCACTCCATTCTTCACCTCCATTTCGGTCTCCCACTTCTTGTTCCCCCAACCTATGACACATTTATCTTCTTTGTCACCTTTCCTCACATCATTCACTCCATATGTCCAAACCATATTCAGAACACCCTCTTCTCTCTCTCAACCAGACTCTTTTTATTTCCACACTTCTCTGTCTTACCCTTACATTATTTAACATTTACAAACCACCTCACACGTACCTATTGTCCTCAACATTTAGTTCCAACACATCCACACTCTTCTATACACACCTATCTAACTCATGCCTTGCAACCATATAACATTGTTGTGAACTACTATTCCATCAAACATACCCATTTTGGGCTCTCCAAGATAACGTTCTCTCCTTCAACACAATTTTTCATCACTCCCAGAAGCTTTGCCCCTTCTTCCACCCTGTGCCTGCCTTTCCCACTTCCATGTTCCCATCTGCTGCTAAGTCTTTCACCAGATATCTAAAAACACGTCACTTCCTACAGTTTTCTCCATTCAAACTTACATCCCAATCAACTTGTCCCTAAACCCTACAACCTATAAGTTTATATTTTTATTTACATAGTCGCTGTTTCCTCCATCAGCAAGGGAGTCCCAAGAAACAGACGAAGAATGGCCCATCCACTCGTAACACATATAGTATTAAAACCTCCATATTCATACATATAACACAGACATATACAATATACACATTTACAATATTCATATTCCACTCCTGGCCCTACACGTCCCCACCAGGAAACAGCATCACACTCCCTCTGCTTCAGCAAGATAGCACCAGAAAAACAGACAAAAAAGCCACATTCGTTCAATCACTCAGTTTTCCTCTAGCTGTCGTATGTGTAATTCATCGAAACTAAAACCCCCAGCTCCCCTGTCCACATCCTAGCCGCACAGACCCCTGAATTTCACTTCCCTGGTTCATCCATTGATAGCACTCAGCCCCTGGTATACAATTATTAAATACTTTAAGACTGAGTATAGGCCAAGGGAGAACCAGAGTATGATATAACAACTGCCACTGGTCAGACAGGTATATGGTTAAGAAAACTTTAAAATGTAAGGCACAGTTCATCCTCTGTAACCTACCCTCTTTGATTACAGACCAGTGGAATGTGATTTAGTAACTTGAGAGAAGGGGAGACATTGAGGTTACCCTGCCTTAATCCTTTTCCTATCTACAACTCATTTAGTGCATATAAGCAAAAATAGCAAATTTAATCCCAACACCTATATTAACTTCCATTTCTGAACTGCTTGCTGGTCGCTAATGGAGCAGGGGAGGTGAGGGTACGTTTACTGAAAGAATGGGTCCATCAGGTCACATGATATAGTTTGGTGAGGTGGTGGTGATGTCAGTTTAAGTTTAGTTTTTTACATTGCAGATGATGTGGCATGATCCTCTCCTTGAGTGTCATTTTTCTCACAAAGAATGTTAGTGTTGCCTGTTTAACTTCTCATCATCTCATGATGGATTTCCTTATACCCTGATGATAGCTGAGATATCTTGGGCAACTTTGAACTTCATTCATGTTTGGGTCATCCTCACAAATATAGGGAGAGCACGGTCAGTGTAGTGAATATGCATCAGCCAACCCTCTTTATAGTGAAGAATGCACTTGCTTGACCTCTCCATCTACTGCCACCTCCTCCTTGCTTTTATTCTTCATTTCTCTTCATAATTTTCACAATGTGACACTTGTTCTTGATAGATTGTTTTGTTTACATTTCCACTTACCAATACCCTAAAACTACCGCTTTCACATTCCAAAACACCCATTCACTATACCTGATGATAGTATTTTTTTATTATAATACAAAATAGTGAATGGGGAAAGGTCAAAGTAATTATTTACCACTATTCATGATTTCAATATGAAAAAGTAATGTATTACATTTATTTTGCAAATTTTAGTTGCATTTGTATTCATTTACATTTTTTTTAGAAATTTTTTCTAATTGAATAAGAATTTTTTTTAGATAAAATGTTTCATTTTTTAAGTATTTGATCCCTTTGCTATTTAATGATTATATGCTGAATTCAGAAATTCCAGAGATCCTGGGATTGCTTGAGTTTTGAATTCCATTGTGCTGGGAGTGGGAACAACCATGAATAAGTGAACCCTGTTGGGGGATCCCATGTGGCACAATTAAATGTCTTCAAAGGAATCTGTTGTATGCATTTGATGGGAATCTGTGATGGGAGTGGAGTCGAGATAATATGAATAGATAGTAGGCATGCGTGAATATGATTTAGTGAAATTTCCTGAGTTCATAAGGGCCCTTGTTGTACTTTTTGTTTTAAGTGAACCAGGTTGTTTTTTTCTGTAGGTTTTAAGTGAACCAGGTTGTTTTTTTATGTATACCCTTCAGTCTATTGGCCTTTGAAATCATATTTTCATAGATAACATCTGGTTGTGTAACTCAGTGACAGTTGTGATAAGATTAGGTGGTCATCTGATTATTGATGAGCAGTTTTTTATGGTTAACTAAGTACACTACATTTGTTATTCCCTGTAAGGTAAATAATATGTAAGTAGAAATCTGTTTCAATACCTCTGAGTCCGTTTTTTCTGATGATATAAATGTGAAGATAGCAATTAATTAGATGTTTTATAATCCAAAATTAATTATTATTGATATTTGATTTAGAATATTCAGAACATGTGCATGTTTTGTATACATTTTTTAAACCTAAGGTTAGCATTCATGCCTTGAGGCCTCTCTCCGAGTGACAGTATTTTTCCTCGTGATTGGTTAATGCTAATTGTTAAGATTCTGCTGCAGGAAATGCCTTTCTTAATAGAAACCTGAAGGTCTGTCTAAAAATGTGATGACGGCATTCATCCATAATGGCTTGTTGTATGATATTCTAAGTAAGTTTTCTTTCTCTAATGCTGTCCTGTGATACATGATAGTTACCCCAAGATATTCCCTCTACAAATGAAAGGTTTAGGGCCTTCTAACACTTTTTGATGGGAAGAACTGGCTTTTCCCCACTTAATGCTATCGACTCACTATAGAGATCTATGCCTCATTTTGGGTCTGCCTTCAGCCCATTAGGACTACTGCCCAGAGGACATGATACCTCATTCATTCACAGCTGCTAGTAGCTTAAAATTGCTCTAATGGTCTACCAGACCGATTTTTTCATCCCGTGGATACTATCCTTTTTCTTTTTAATGTATACATCCTTATTTAGTATTAGCTTTTATGGAGAATGCTGTACGGTAGATGGTGAATCGGATCAGTGTTTTTTTTGAAGATACTTCTATATGTCTATATGTAAATATGTACTGTCTGCATCGTTCATGTTGCATAGATTTGTTGATCATATATTTCACCTAATGCCCCTTCTATTGCCCCTGCAACCTGCAAGGTTGCACTACTGCTATCATCATCAAATGATGAACTCCCTTTTGTATGGAGAAAAGTCATCAGTGAAATTGAATTTTTTTTCTTTCATATATGATAAAAACACACCAAAGTTAACTGTGTCCACTTGTGGTGAAGTCTCATAGCAGGCAGAGTGTGCCATCCTGATTGCAGTTACTAGTTAGAGATTGACCACAATTTTTTGGCTTAATGAACAATCTCAGGACAGCATCTTGGCTATTATGAGAGGTCACTTGTATTATCTTTTATGAAAATCAGTGTAGATTAGCAAATTAAGCAATCCTCTGAACTTTCCCCATAGAAAGTAACCTGAACAGTGTAAGTCAGGGGTTTTAAGTATTGGGGTCCCTGGGTTACGAATAGAGTATGGTCCCCGACCCCTGTTTCTAAGTTGATCTATTCATAAGTCAGAAAGAATATGAGAGATGCATGAATTAGAATAAACACTTTTACCTGACAGTAATAATGTATTTGAATATTGTATTCTGATATAGATATTAACCGAGAACGTCATATAAAGCAACACTTAATGAGAAGATGCCGTTCCACAGTTCCATGATATGGTATTTCATTGTTTGTCAACTAAGAACGCATATTTTTTTTTTGACCTCATTCATAAGTATTGGGTTTTCCATAAGTTAGGACTACCTTGTCTCATTTTTCTCATCTTTCATTCTCCTCTGATAAAACTTACCATATGTATCTGCCAATTTACTTACTTTTATTCATTTAGTGCTGATAGTATATCGTCACGTTATCGTCTGTTTGTAGCAAAACATTTTTCTCTCCACATGGAACTGATTCTGGATATGAGAATGTGTCTTTATTTGTAAAAACAGATACAAAGATATGATTATAGTTCAATTTTGTGGCTATGTGTGCATTAACTAGTCACTATTTCTGTAATTAATAGACCAGTTTCTTGGGTAATGATTTGCCCGCTTCCAAAAACTGTAAAGCTCCTTAGTTTTCTTTGCTATTTTCAGCAATTAAATCACTCCTCTTGCTGAAAATAACTTTGATGATAAGTTCTCTTAGATTCTCATTGCATAATATTCATAATTTGCTGTTATTAAGTTGTGTTTGCTCGAAAGGGTGGCAGATATAGGTGTCTTGTCGGG
>NC_092230.1:34513-38600 GCF_036320965.1 Panulirus ornatus | reverse complement strand
CTTCATTGTTATTCATGATTATTATTGGTTTTGCCCTTCTGTTCTAATGATTGTGGGACTAACCTGTGTCAACATGTATCAATCAGTCTTGGGGTCTCAAACCTATGTGAGCACGATGTTACGATCTTGGACACGACATACGATCCTTTTAACACGACGTACGACCCTTGAAGCACGATCGGATTTAAAACGACCCTTGAATCTCGACGGTACGACCCTTGAGAACGACGGTAACGACCCTTGAACACGACAGTACGATTCCTTTAGCACGAAGGACGGCCCTTGTGTATAGTAATAGCCGAATCCTTTAGGGTCCCAGTTGAAGATGATACTAAGGGACGTCATAGAGTCGTATTTTCTTACATCATGTATTTTTATACATCATGTATTGGCTAAAACGGGAAAATTTGAAGCTATCATTTGTTTTTTGAGGACATAGATTGTATGCAGGTAAACACATCCTGTTGAGTGACGTACAATGATGTGAGAATCCTGTCGTCATAGTTACGCAACAGACGTGGAAACATTCCCTTTAACAATGGAGTCATTTGATCCATTCTGGGCCTGTACATGCTGCTCCCTGTACTTCATATATGGTCATACTGTAAGCGGGTGGATTGGGCATTTCTTTCGTCTGTTTTGGCTTGCGCTTACCTCCCGCTAAACGCGGGAGACAGCAACAAAGTATGATAAATATAAATAATATATGTCTATATATATATATATATATATATAATATATGATATATATATATAATATATATATATATTAGGGAAGAGCAGAGTGGTTTCAGAAGTGTAAGAGGATGTGTGGATCAGGTTTTGCATTGAAAGACCTGGATGTGGAAATCCTTAGAAAAGCAAATGATTTGTATTTAGCATTTATGGGATCTCACGAGAAGGCAATATGAGAGAGTGGACCAGCTTTGCTCGTGGAAGGTATTAGGAATATATGGTGTTGAGCACAGTTATTGAGAAGCAGTGGAAAAGTTTTTATACGAGGATGTAAGCATATGTACGTTAGGTAGGAAGAGAGGAAAGTGATTGGTTCTCCAGGAGAAATGTAGTTTTGCGGCAGGGTGTGGTGATGTCTCCATGGCATTCAATTTGTTTATGATGGGGTATTAGGAGGTGAATGCAAGATGTATTGGAAAGAGATGGGGTGCGCGATGTATGTTGTCCTGTGTGATGAGAGAGCTTGGGAAGCACTACTGTAATCAGTTGTGTTCGCTGATGAACCATCGCTGTTGGCTGATTCATGTGAGAAACTGCAGAAGCGGGTGACTGAGGTTTTGGTAAAGTGATGTGAAAAGAAGAAAGCTAAGAGTATATTGAATAAAGCAAGGTTATTAGGTACAGTAGGGATTAGGGTCAAGTCAGTTGGAAAGTAAGTGTTTGAATGGAGAAAAACTGGAGGAAGTGAAGTTGTTTTAGATATCTGGAGTGGATTTGGCAGCGATGGAAACCATGGAAGCGGAAGTGAATCATAGGGTGGGGGAGGGGGCGAAAATTCTGAGAGCGTTTGAAGAATGTTTGAAGTCGAGAACATTATCTCCGAAAGCACAAATGGGTATGTAAGAAGAGGGTATGGTTCGCACCCAAAGTTATCTGGTTATGCAAGCGTGGCTCATGGAAAGAGTATGTGCGGCGGAGGGTGGTTGTGCTGGAAAAAAGATGTTTGACGACAAGTATGCGGTGTGAGGTGGTTTGGATCGAGTAAGTAATAATTGGGTAGAGAGATGTGGTGGGTCATACAACGAGTGTGGTTGAGAGAGCAAAGAGGGTGTTTTGAAATGGTTTGGTCTTATGGAAGAGAATAGTGTGGAAGATTGACCAAGAGGATAAATGTGGTAAGAGGTGGAGGAACGAGGGGAACAGTTGGGAGACCAAATTGGAGGAAGGAAAGATGGAGTGAAAAGAATTTTGAGTGATCGGGGCCTGACATGCAGGAGGGTGAAAGGCCGTGCAAGGAATAGAGTATGAAGTGGAACCTATGGGTAACCGGGTCGATGTGCAGTCAAAGATTGAACCAGGGCATGAGAAGCGTCTGGGGTAAAACCAATGGAAATTGTGTGGGGCCTGGATGGGGAAAGGGCGCGGGTTTCGGTGCATTATTCCATAACACTAGAGACCTGCGTTTTGAACACGAAAAGGGTCCCTTTGTTGGTCTTTCCATAGCGTCACCGCGCGCACCTTTGGGGGAGGGGGTTGTTATTCCATGTGTGGCGTGGGTGGCGCATGGGAATGAATAAGGCAGACAGTATGATTGTGTACATGTGTAAAATGTATATGTCCTGTGGTGTATATGTATAGCATACATTGAGATGTATAGGTTAGTATATTTGCGTGTTTGGACGTGTATTGTATATACATGTGTATATGGTGGGTTGGGCCATTTCTTTCCTCTGTTTCCTTGCGCTACCTCGCTGACGCGGGAGACACGACAAAGCACATATATATATATAATAAATAGATAATATAAAAATATATAATAATATAGTATACAGAAAGAGGTATAAAAGCTTTTTGCGGAATGATGAAAGCCGGAAGGCAGCAAGGTGGATGGTAATGCAGTGGAATTTGATTAAAAAAGGGGGAGACTGTATTGTTGACTGGTTTTGGTAAGGTTATAATGTATGTCTGACCCATGGATGAGGTGCCTGAGGATTGGCGGAATGCGTGCATAGTCCATTGTACAAAGGCAAAGGGGATAAGAGTGAGTGCTCAATTAAAGAGGTGTAAGTTTGTTGAGTATTCCTGGAAATATATGGGAGGTATTGATTGAGAGGTGAAGGCAATGTACAGAGCAACAATTGGGTAAGGAGCATGTGGTTTCAGAAGTGGGAGAGGATGTGTGGATCAGGTGTTTGCTTTGAAAATGTTTGTGAGAAACACTTAGAAAAGCAAATGGATTTGTATGTAGCATTTATTGATCTTGGAGGAGGCATATGAGAGAATGATGGGATGCTCTGTGGAAGGTAGTAAGAATATATGGTGTGGGAGGCAAGTTGTTAGAAGCAGTGAAAAGTTTTATAGAGGATGTAAGGGGGGCCCCAATGTGTACGTGTAGGAAGAGAGGAAAGTGATTGTTCTCAGTGAATGTAGGTTTGCGGCAGGGAGTGTGATGTCTCCATGGTTTGTTTAAATTGTTTATGGATGGGGTGTTAGGGAGTTGAATGCAAGAGTTAGGAAAGAGGGCAAGTATGAAGTACTGTTGGGGAGGAGAGAGCTTGGGAAGTGAGTCAGTTGTTGTTCGCTGATGATACAGCGCTGGTGGCTGATTCATGTGAGAAACTGCAGAAGCTGGTGACTGAGTTGGTAAAGTGTGTGAAAGAACAAAGTTCAGATAAAATGTGAATAAGAGCAAGGTTATTAGGTACAGTAGGGTTGATGGTCAAGATCAATGGGAGGTGAGTTTGAATGGAGAAAAACTGCGAAGTGAAGTGTTTTAGATATCTGGGAGTGGAATCTGGCAGCGGGATGGACCAATGGAAGCCGGAAGTGAATCATAGGGTGGGGGAGGGGGCGAAAATTCTGGAGCCTTGAAGAATGAGTGGAAGAGAACATAATCCGGAAAGCAAAAATGGGTTATGTTTGAATGAATAGTGGTATCCCAACATGTTGTATGGTTGCGAGGCGTGGGTATGGATATAGTGGTCGCAGGAGGATGATTGCTGGAAATGAGATGTGAGGACATTGTGTGGTGTGAGGTGGTTTGATCGAGTAAGTAAACCGTAAGGTAAGAGAGATGTGTGGAAATAAAAAGAGCGTGGTTGAAGAGAGCAGAAGAGGGTGATTGTGAATGGTTTGGCACCTGGAGAGAATGAGTGAGGAAAAATTGACAGAGGATATATGTGTCGGAGGTGGAGGGAAACGAGAGAAGAGGGAGACCAAATTGGAGTGGAAAGATGAGTGAACGAAGATTTTGTGTGATCGGGGCCTGAACATGCAGAGGTGAAAGAGGGCAAGGAATAGAGTGAATTGGAGCGTGGGTATATATATATATACTAATATTTATAAATATATATAATATATTAATATATATATATATATATAAATATGCCATGAAGGTCTGCTTTAGCTTCCAC
>NC_092230.1:22013-29513 GCF_036320965.1 Panulirus ornatus | reverse complement strand
AAACCCCCCCCCACCCACCCACCACCCAAACCCCCCCCCCCACACAACCCCCCCCCCACCCCCAACCAAACCCCCCCCCACCCCAAACCACCCCCCAAAACCCCCCCCCCCCCCAAACCACAAACCCAACCCCCAAACCCCACCCACCCAAAACCCACCCCAAACAACCACCCCCCAACAAAAAACAAAAACCCACCAACCCACAAAAAAACCCCAAAAACCAAAAAAAACAAAAACCCCAAACAAAACCCCCAAAAAAAAAACAACACACAAAAAACCCCACAACCATTTAAAAAAACAACACAAAAAACCAAAAAAACCACCAACAAAACACCCAAAACAAAACCCAAAAAAAAACAACCCCAAAAAAACCCCAAAAAAACCCCCAAAAACCACACAAAAAAACACCCAATTAAAAAAAAACAACAAAACCCCCCCAAACCCCCCCCCCAACCAATCCCTCACCCCAACAACCAACCCCCCCAACCCCAAAAAAAAAACCCAAAAAACCAAAACCCAACCAAAACAAAACCCAAAACAATCCACAAAAACCCTTAAAAACAAACCCAAAACCAAACAAACCAAAACCCCCCAACCCAAACCCACCCCACCAAAACAAACCAACACCCCCACCCCCCCCCCCCCAAACACCAAAAACCGGGGAAAAACCCCAAAACCCCCCCCCCACCCAAAAACCCCCCCCCCCCCCCCCCCCCCCCCCCCCCCCAACACACAACTAAGTAAAACCACACAAAACCGACCACACAACGAACACAGCACCACACACCACACACAACACACACACACACACACACAGACACCACACACACACATTGGTTCAGAAGGTCATGTGTGACATGGCTGGTGACAAGCTTACATAGATGTCAGTGTGCAGCATCCAAACTTTAAATCCTAGTTCCAACAAATTACTACAGGTAAGACAGACTTAACCGATGATAAGCCTGCCGCAGGACGGTAAGACAAGCTGCCGCAGGACGGTAAGATAAGCTGCCGCAGAGTAAGATAAGCTGCCGCAGGACGGTAAGATAAGCTGCGTATGTCAGCGGAAGAGTTAAAGTCAGACAGGCATGGTATTAAACAATGAAGCACAGTATTCATGAGTAGTGAGGGCAGTTTAGGGGGTCGGCCTCTCCTGTAACCCGGAGGTGGATATATACCGTGTGTGTGTGTGCGTCCTCTCATGGACCAAGGTCGCCTGAGCACCATCTAACACGCACTACACTTCCTGCTTCTGCGCAACCATAAACGAACACTCAATATGATATCTTCAACCGTTTTACTCGTGCATTTTTCGTAGCGCGTTAAGACGACAATTGTAACAGTTTGTAAAGCAATACAGCGTTACGATATAGAAGTACACACATGATGAAAGGAAAGTCTTGTGATGTGACCGGTAATGAGTGTGGACAATGAGATCCAAGGACTGTGTACTTCAATGACCCCACTCATTACCATATACCTCGACTCTTGACCACTGATTGTGGAAGATTGCTGAGAGTTAGGCCACACACTGCTTCCCTTCTGACCATCTTCCTCATTCTGCCACCCAAAGTCATTCAGAAAAACCTGTGAGTTTACTGAAACCATTACGGAAGACGTCTCATGGTCCGTGTCTTCACTGAACCTACAACCCTGTAGGAAGACCCACCGCTGGCTCGATGACCCACCGTGGCTTCGATGACCCACCGCTGGCCTCGATGACGCCAACCGCTGGCGATGTCCCCCCGCTGGCTCGATGACCCACCGCGGCTCGATTGACCCATCGCTGGCTGGATGACCATTTTGCTCCGACATGGATTGTTCATATAGCGAACACTTGTGCAACATATCTACAAACTGCTTGTTACACACGTTCGTCATCAGGGGGAGCTTAATCACAGCCCGAGCTGTAGCAGTTGATATATATATAATATATAATATAATATATATATATACTATAATATATATATATATATATATATAAGACCTAGGATAAGGGGAGAAAGAATACTGTCCCCACGTATTCCCTGCGGTGTCGTACAAGGCGACTAAAGGTGAGGGCGCGGGGGCTGAAATCCTCCCCTCTGATATTTTTATTTTCCAAAAGAAGGAACAGAGAAGGGTGCCAAGTGAGGATTTCATCAAAGTCACAGTCCCCCCTTGTCTTACGCTACCTCAATATACGTGGGAAATGGCGATAGTAATGAAACACACTACACACACACACCAACACACAATACTAACACACACACACACACACACACCATTACATATATTTTTTTTTTTCCAACCAGTCCCGTTTCCCTCGATAGCGAGGTAGCGTTAAGAACAAGTGATTAGGGGTCCTTTTTTGGAATCTCCTCACCTGGCCCCCCTGTTCCTCCCCTATCCCTGGGGATAGGGAGAAAGAAATACTTCCCACGTATTCCCCTGGTGTCGTAGAAGGCTGACTAAAAGGGGAGGGAGCGGGGGATGGAAATCCTCCCACCCCTCTCAATTTTTTTAATTTTCCAAAGAAGAACAGAGAAGGGGGCCAGGTGAATTATTCCCCAGTGGGCCCAGTTTCTCTGTCTTAAACGCTACATCGCAACGCGGGGAAATGGGCGGAATAGTTTGAAATAAAAAAAAAAAAAAAAAATATATAGATATATATAAATAATAATATATAAATATATATTATATATATATATATTATATAAATATATATATATATAAAATGTTACGACTTACACTAGAAAGTGATGAGTTAGAATGTCTATGTAACGAGGTATAATACAAATTACCAATACCATAACGGAGTATAATGACAAATTAACTTATACCATATCGAAGATAATGACAAATTACCATAAACCAGAACGGAGTATAAGGACAAATTAACAAAATACCATAACGAAGTAAAATGACCAAATCACATATACCATAACAGAAAGTATATTGACAAATTAACATATACCATAACGAAGTATAATGACAAATTAACCATATACCATAACGGAGTATAATGACAATTAAACATATACCATAACGAAGTATAATGACAAATTAACATATACCATAACGAAGTATAAGGACAAATTAACATATTCAAAGTATATGTTGGAAGTATTCCTGTGTGCCGCCAGGGTTCCCATGTATATTTTCTCACATGGTAAAGGTTGTTGGACCTGGACTCTTCTCACCCCCCAGAGGCCCCTTTCACCAGCCTTGCTGTGTGTCTCACACAACCTGTAATGTGGGAACCAGACCTTTAATTTTAGGCGAGGTACTTTACATACCTTTATTACCTAGACTTGAGTCCCTTATGAAGGGTAATTTGTTGACACTGATGTTGGAGGTGCTTCTGTATCGTGGTGGGTTTACACACCTGAAATCAATGTCTACAGTGACCGGTATGCACGTGGGTTTACACACCTGGAATCATGTATACATCTATACTGTGACCGGTTGTACGTGGTTTACACACCTGGAATCAAGTATACATGTATACCGTGACCGTTGGTATGTGGTTTACACACCTGGTAATCATGTTATAACGTGACCGGTTGTATGTGGGTTTACACACCTGGTAATCCATGAATACAGTGACCGTGCACGTGGGTTTACACACACTGGTAATCATGAAAACATCTATACTGTGACCGTGTCGTGGGTTTACACACCGGTAATCATGTATACACGTAGACCGTGACCGTTGTATGTGGGGGTTTACACACCTGGTAATCAGTAAACATCTATACTGTGAACCGTGTACTTGGTTTACACCCCTGGTAATCATGTATACATGTAACCGTGACCGTTGTATGTGGTTTAACACCTGTAATCATGTATAACCGTGGACCGTTGTATGTGGGTTTAACACACCTGGTAATCAGTATTCAGTTTACCGTTGCACGTGGGTTTACACACCTGGTAATCATTATACATCTATACGTGACCGTTGTACGTGGTTTACACACCAGGTAATCATGTATCCACGTAAACCGTCACCGTTTGTATGTGGGGTTACACACCTGGTATCATGTATACATCTAATACTGTGACCCGTTTGTACGTGGTTTAGCAACACCTGGTAATCATTAACCTGTATAGCCGAGACCGTTGTAATGTGGTTTACACACCTGGTAATCATGAATACCGTGACCGTTGTATGTGGGTTTACACACCTCGTACTCATGTTAACCGGACCTGTTGTATGTGGGTTTACACACCGGTAATCATGTATCATGTAACCGTTGACCGATGTATGTGGGTTTACCACACACCATGTAATCAAGTATACCGTGAACCGTAAGTAATGTGGGTTTACCAAACCTGTAATCATGTATACATGTATACCCGTGACTAGTAGTTTTGTGGGTTTACACCACCCCCAAACCCTCCCCTGGTAATCATTATAACCGTGACCATCTCATATTTTTCTCATGACGTGTGAACTGAAACAGCGAGTGATGTGGGCGATGAACTGAATTGAATACGCCCCTCATCTTCCCTTCCCCTTCACGATACCCATCCTCCCCACTCTCCTTTTCTCTTCCGCTTCCTTTCCTTACTCTGGCCAAGTTGTTGTGTTGTGGGTGGTGTGGAGTGTGTGTGTGTGTGTGTGGTGTGTGGTGTGTGTGTTGTGGTGTGTGTGGTGTTGTGTGTGGTGTGGTGTGTGTGTGTGTGTGTGTGTGGTGTGGTGTGTTGTGTGGTGTGTGTGTGTGTGTGTGTGTGTGGTGTTGGTGTGTGTGTGTGTGTGTGGTGTGTTGTGTGTGTGGTGTGTGAGTGTGTTGTGTGTGTGTGGTGTATGTGTGGGGTGTGTGTGTGTGTGGTGTGTGTGGTGTGGTGTGTGGTGTGTGTGGTGGTGTGTGGGGTGAGTGTGTGTGGGTGTGTGGTATGTGTGTGTGTGAGTGTGGTGTGATAGTGTGGTGTGTGGTGGTGAGGGTGGTTGGTGTGGTGTGTGTGGTGTGTGTGTGGTGTGTGGTGGTGTGTGTGTGTTGTGTGTGTGTGTGGGTGGTGTTGGGTGTGTTTGTGGTGTGTGTGTGTGTGTGTGGTGGTGTTGTGTGTGGTGTTGTGTGTAGTGTGTGTGTGTGTGTGTGTGTTGGTGTGTGTGTGTTGGTGTGTGTGTGTGTGGTGTGGTGTGGTGTGTGTGTGTGTGTGGTGTGTGTGTGTGTGTGCGTGTGTGTGTGTGGGGGTGGTGGGGTGTGTGAGTGTGGTGTGTTGTGGTGTGGGGGGTGTGTTGTGTGTGTGTGTGTGGTGTTGTGTGTGTGGTTGTGTGTGTGGTGTGTGGTGTGTGTGTGTGTGTTGTGGGTGTGTGGTGGGTGGTGTTGTGTGGTGGTGTGTGTGTGTGGTGTGTGTGTGTGGGTGTGTGTGGGTTGTGGGTGTGTGTGGTGGTGTGTTGTGTGTGTTGTGTGGTGTGTGTGGTGTTGTGTGTGTGTGTGTTGGTGTGTGTGGTGTGTGGTGTGTGGGGTGTGTGTGTGGGTGTGTGTGTGGGTGGGTGTGTGTGTGGTGTGGGTGTGTGGGTGAGGGTTGTGGTGTGTGTTGTGTGTGTGGTGTGTGTGTGGGTGTGTGTGTGTGTGATGTGTGTGTTGTGTGTGTGTGTGTGTGTGTGTGTGTGTGTGTGTGGTGTGTTGTGGTGGGTGGGGGTTGTGGTGGTGTGGTGTTGGTGTTGTGTGTGTGTTGTGGTGTGTGTGTGTGTGTTGTGTGGTGTGTGTGTGTGGTGTGTTGTGTGTGTGTGCGTGTGATGTGGGGTGGTGTGTGTTTGGAGTGTGTGTGTGTGTGGTGTGTGTGTGGTGGTGTGTGTGTGGGGGTTGGTGTGTGGTGGTGGTGTGTGTGTGGTGTGTGTGGTGTGTGTGTGGTGGTATGTGGGTGTGGGTGTGGTGTGTGTGTGTGTGTGTGGTGTGTGTGTGGTGGGGTGTGTTGTGGTGTTGTGTGTGTGTGTGGTGTTGTGTGTGTTGTGTGGTGTGTGTGTGTTGTGTGTGTGTGTGGTTGTGTTTGGTGTGTGTGGTGTGTTGTGTGGTGTGTGTGTATGTGCTGGGTGTGATGTAGTGTGTGTGTGTGTGTGTGTGGTGTGTGTGTGTGTGTGTGTGCTGTGTGGTGAGTGTGTGTGTGTGTGTGTGGTGTGTGTGTGTTGGTGTGTGTGTTGTGCGAGTGTTGAGTGTGTGTGTGTGTGTGTGAGTGGAGTGTTGTGTGAGGTGTGTGTGTGAGGTGTGTGTGTGTGTGAGTGTGGTGTGTGTGTGTGTGTGTGAGAGTGTGTGTGTCGAGTGGCGTGTGTGTGTGTGTGTGTGTGTGTGTGTGAGGGTGTTGTGTGTGTTGTGTGTGTGGTAGTGTGTGTGTGTGTGTGTGTGTGTGTGTGGTGTGTGGTGTGAGTGTGTGTGTGTGTGTGGGGTGTGTGAGGATGTGGTGTGTGTGGTGGTGTGTGTGTGAGTGTGTGTTGTGTGGTGGTGTGTGAGAGTGAGTTGTGTGTGTTGTGTGGGGTGTGTTGTGTGTGTGTGGTGAGTGTGTGTGTGGTGGTGTGTGTGTGTGTGTATTAGAACCTTGCCTGGGGGTGAGATGGTCCTTCCTAGGGAGGCACACCCACTGGTAAGGGTTGGAGTGGCTGGTTTGTGAGGGATGGAAGGGGGTAGGAGTGCTGGTTGTGAGGGATGGTAGGGTAGGAGTGGCCTGGTTGTGAGGATGGTAGGGTAGGAGTGGCTGGTTGTGATGATGGTAGGGTAGGAGATGTCTAGGTTTGTGAGGGATGGTAGGTAGGAGTTGGCTTGGTTGGCGGGATTGTAGGTAGAGTGACACGGTTGTGAGGAATGTAGGGGTAGGAGTGGCTGGTTGTTAGGATGGTAGGGGTAGGATGGCTGGTTGTGGTGGTTGAGTGTGGATGCTGGGGGGGGGGGGGGAGTAGGACATGGTATGGGGAGAATATGGTGATGGTATGGGAGGGGAGGAGTTATTAAGGACAGGATGCAGAGTATGTGCAGACTCAGTAAGCAGGTACGTAAAACCTTCCTCCCCCGGCAGACACAAGGCAGGTAACGTAACCCTCCTCCCCTGGCAACACTTATGTTCTCCTCATGACAGTATGATCAAGATCATCATAATGATCATCATGATCTGATTGATCATAACGCATCATGATCATCAAGATACATGATCATCATAGATCATGATCATCATGTATCATGATCATCATGATCATCAGAACATGATCATGATAATGATTGGTAATGATGATCATTATCAGATGATAATGATCATGATGAATCCATAATGAAGATATGATGATAATGATCATGATGATCAGAATGATGATCATAATGAAGAGATCAAATCATGAATGATAGATCATAAGATATCATAATGAAGATCATGATGATGATCATAATGATGATCATAATGATGATCATAATGATGATCAGATCAATCATGATGGATGATCATTAATGATTAGCATAATGATTGATCCTAATATGGTCATGATCATGAATGATGATCATAATGATGATCATAATGATGATCATAATGATG
>NC_092230.1:0-10651 GCF_036320965.1 Panulirus ornatus | reverse complement strand
AAGGGGATTTAGATTAATCCTGTCAATTTTCCTCTAAATTTTTGGATGCCTCCACGCAATTCTCTTGCCCTTTGGCATCCCCAAAGTGGCATTAAGTAAGCTTTCCAAATGTTTCTTTCCCTTTTGATGCCTCTATGCCCCTGCAATTGCCTTTGGCGGCGCCAAAGGGGATTTAAAAGTAACCTTTAATTTCTATTTTTATTTTTGGATGCCACCATGCAACTGTATTGGACTTTGGCACCCCTAAACGGTCTTTTAAGTAAACTTTTAATTTTTCTCTTTCCCTTCAGATGCCACTATTCCCCTGTAAAGGCCTTTGAAGACGCCAAAGGGGATTTAGATTAATCCTTCAATTTTCCTCTAAATTTTGGATATCTCCACGCAATTCCCTTGCCCTTTGGCATCCCCAAAGTGGCATTAAGATAAGCTTTCCAAATATTTCTTTCCCTTTTGATGCCTCTATGCCCCTGCAATTGCCTTTGGCGGCGCCAAAGGGGATTTAAACATAACCTTTAATTTGTATTTTTAATTTTCGATGCCACCATGCAACTGTATTGGACTTTGGCACCCCTAAACGGTCTTTTAAGTAAACTTTTAATTTTACTCTTTCCCTTCAGATGCCACTATTCCCCTGTAAAGGCCTTTGAAGACGCCAAAGGGGATTTAGATTAATCCTTCAATTTTCGCTAAGATTTTCGATATCTCCACGCAATTCCCTTGCCCTTTGGCATCCCCAAAGTGGCATTAAGGTAAGCTTTCCAAATATTTCTTTCCCTTTTGATGCCTCTATGCCCCTGCAATTGCCTTTGGCGGCGCCAAAGGGGATTTAAACATAACCTTTAATTTGTATTTTTAATTTTGGATGCCACCATGCAACTGTATTGGACTTTGGCACCCCTAAACGGTCTTTTAAGTAAACTTTTAATTTTACTCTTTCCCTTCAGATGCCACTATTCCCCTGTAAAGGCCTTTGAAGACGCCAAAGGGGATTTAGATTAATCCTTCAATTTTCATCTAAATTTTTGGATGCCTCCACGCAATTCTCTTGCCCTTTGGCATCCCCAAAGTGGCATTAAGATAAGCTTTCCAAATGTTTCTTTCCCTTTTGATGCCTCTATGCCCCTCTAATTGCCTTTGGCGGCGCCAAAGGGGATTTAAAATAACCCTTTAATTTGTCTTTTTAATTTTGAATGCCACCATACAATTGTATTGGACTTTAGCACCCCTAAACGGTCTTTTAAGTAAACTTTTAATTTTTCTCTTTCCCTTCAGATGCCACTATTCCCCTGTAAAGGCCTTTGAAGACGCCAAAGTGGATTTACGTTAATCCTTCAATTTTCCTCTAAGATTTTCGATACCTACACACAATTCCCTTGCCCTTTGGCATCCCCAAAGTGGCATTAAGGTAAGCTTTCCAAATGTTTCTTTCCCTTTTGATGCCTCTATGCCCCTGTAATTGCCTTTGGCGGCGCCAAAGGGGATTTAAACATAACCTTTAATTTGTATTTTTATTTTTGGATGCCACCATGCAACTGTATTGGACTTTGGCCCCCCTAAACGGTCTTTTAAATAAACTTTTAATTTTTCTCTTTCCCTTCAGATGCCACTATTCGCCTGTAAAGGCCTTTGAAGACGCCAAAGGGGATTTAGATTAATCTGTCAATTTTACTCTAAATTTTTGGATGCCTCCACGCAATTCTCTTGCCCTTTGGCATCCCCAAAGTGGCATTAAAGTAAGCTTTCCAAATGTTTCTTTCCCTTTTGATGCCTCTATGCCCCTGCAATTGCCTTTGGCGGCGCCAAAGGGGATTTAAAAGTAACCTTTAATTTCTATTTTTATTTTTGGATGCCACCATGCAACTGTATTGGACTTTGGCACCCCTAAACGGTCTTTTAAGTAAACTTTTAATTTTTCTCTTTCCCTTCAGATGCCACTATTCCCCTGTAAAGGCCTTTGAAGACGCCAAAGGGGATTTAGATTAATCCGTCAATTTTCCTCTAAAATTTTGGATATATCCACGCAATTCCCTTGCCCTTTGGCATCCCCAAAGTGGCAATAAGATAAGCTTTCCAAATATTTCTTTCCCTTTTGATGCCTCTATGCCCCTGCAATTGCCTTTGGCGGCGCCAAAGGGGATTTAAACATAACCTTTAATTTGTATTTTTAATTTTCGATGCCACCATGCAACTGTATTGGACTTTGGCACCCCTAAACGGTCTTTTAAGTAAACTTTTAATTTTACTCTTTCCCTTCAGATGCCACTATTCCCCTGTAAAGGCCTTTGAAGACGCCAAAGGGGATTTAGATTAATCCTTCAATTTTTCGCTAAGATTTTCGATATCTCCACGCAATTCCCTTGCCCTTTGCCATCCCCAAAGTGGCATTAAGGTAAGCTTTCCAAATATTTCTTTCCCTTTTGATGCCTCTATGCCCCTGCAATTGCCTTTGGCGGCGCCAAAGGGGATTTAAACATAACCTTTAATTTGTATTTTTAATTTTGGATGCCACCATGCAACTGTATTGGACTTTGGCACCCCTAAACGGTCTTTTAAGTAAACTTTTAATTTTACTCTTTCCCTTCAGATGCCACTATTCCCCTGTAAAGGCATTTGAAGACGCCAAAGGGGATTTAGATTAATCCTTCAATTTTCCTTTAAATTTTTGGATGCCTCCACGCAATTATCTTGCCCTTTGGCATCCCCAAAGTGGCATTAAAGTAAGCTTTCCAAATGTTTCTTTCCCTTTTGATGCCTGTATGCCCCTGTAATTGCCTTTGGTGGCGCCAAAGGGGATTTAAAGTAAACCATTCATTTGTCTTTTTATTTTTGCATGCCACCATGCAACTGTATTGGACTTTCCCACCCCCAAAGGGTCTTTTAAGTAAACTTTTAATTTGTCTATTTCCCTTCAGATGCCACTATTCCCCTGTAAAGGCCTTTGAAGACGCCAAAGGGGATTTAGATTAATCCTTCAATTTTCATCTAAATTTTTGGATGCCTCCACGCAATTCTCTTGCCATTTGGCATCCCCAAAGTGGCATTAAGATAAGCTTTCCAAATGTTTCTTTCCCTTTTGATGACTCTATGCCCCTCTAATTGCCTTTGGCGGCGCCAAAGGGGATTTAAAATAACCCTTTAATTTGTCTTTTTAATTTTGAATGCCACCATGCAATTGTATTGGACTTTAGCACCCCTAAACGGTCTTTTAAGTAAACTTTTAATTTTTCTCTTTCCCTTCAGATGCCACTATTCCCCTGTAAAGGCCTTTGAAGACGCCAAAGTGGATTTACGTTAATCCTTCAATTTTCCTCTAAGATTTTCGATACCTACACACAATTCCCTTGCCCTTTGGCATCCCCAAAGTGGCATTAAGGTAAGCTTTCCAAATATTTCTTTCCCTTTTGATGCCTCTATGCCCCTGTAATTGCCTTTGGCGGCGCCAAAGGGGATTTAAACATAACCTTTAATTTGTATTTTTATTTTTGGATGCCACCATGCAACTGTATTGGACTTTGGCCCCCCTAAACGGTCTTTTAAATAAACTTTTAATTTGTCTCTTTCCCTTCAGATGCCACTATTCCCCTGTAAAGGCCTTTGAAGACGCCAAAGGGGATTTAGATTAATCTGTCAATTTTTCTCTAAATTTTTGGATGCCTCCACGCAATTCTCTTGCCCTTTGGCATCCCCAAAGTGGCATTAAAGTAAGCTTTCCAAATGTTTCTTTCCCTTTTGATGCCTCTATGCCCCTGCAATTGCCTTTGGCGGCGCCAAAGGGGATTTAAAAGTAACCTTTAATTTCTATTTTTATTTTTGGATGCCACCATGCAACTGTATTGGACTTTGGCACCCCTAAACGGTCTTTTAAGTAAACTTTTAATTTTTCTCTTTCCCTTCAGATGCCACTATTCCCCTGTAAAGGCCTTTGAAGACGCCAAAGGGGATTTAGATTAATCCGTCAATTTTCCTCTAAAATTTTGGATATATCCACGCAATTCCCTTGCCCTTTGGCATCCCCAAAGTGGCAATAAGATAAGCTTTCCAAATATTTCTTTCCCTTTTGATGCCTCTATGCCCCTGCAATTGCCTTTGGCGGCGCCAAAGGGGATTTAAACATAACCTTTAATTTGTATTTTTAATTTTGGATGCCACCATGCAACTGTATTGGACTTTGGCACCCCTAAACGGTCTTTTAAGTAAACTTTTAATTTTACTCTTTCCCTTCAGATGCCACTATTCCCCTGTAAAGGCATTTGAAGACGCCAAAGGGGATTTAGATTAATCCTTCAATTTTCCTTTAAATTTTTGGATGCCTCCACGCAATTATCTTGCCCTTTGGCATCCCCAAAGTGGCATTAAAGTAAGCTTTCCAAATGTTTCTTTCCCTTTTGATGCCTGTATGCCCCTGTAATTGCCTTTGGTGGCGCCAAAGGGGATTTAAAGTAAACCATTCATTTGTCTTTTTATTTTTGCATGCCACCATGCAACTGTATTGGACTTTGCCACCCCCAAAGGGTCTTTTAAGTAAACTTTTAATTTGTCTATTTCCCTTCAGATGCCACTATTCCCCTGTAAAGGCCTTTGAAGACGCCAAAGGGGATTTAGATTAATCCTTCAATTTTCATCTAAATTTTTGGATGCCTCCACGCAATTCTCTTGCCCTTTGGCATCCCCAAAGTGGCATTAAGATAAGCTTTCCAAATGTTTCTTTCCCTTTTGATGCCTCTATGCCCCTCTAATTGCCTTTGGCGGCGCCAAAGGGGATTTAAAATAACCCTTTAATTTGTCTTTTTAATTTTGAATGCCACCATACAATTGTATTGGACTTTAGCACCCCTAAACGGTCTTTTAAGTAAACTTTTAATTTTTCTCTTTCCCTTCAGATGCCACTATTCCCCTGTAAAGGCCTTTGAAGACGCCAAAGTGGATTTACGTTAATCCTTCAATTTTCCTCTAAGATTTTCGATACCTACACACAATTCCCTTGCCCTTTGGCATCCCCAAAGTGGCATTAAGGTAAGCTTTCCAAATGTTTCTTTCCCTTTTGATGCCTCTATGCCCCTGTAATTGCCTTTGGCGGCGCCAAAGGGGATTTAAACATAACCTTTAATTTGTATTTTTATTTTTGGATGCCACCATGCAACTGTATTGGACTTTGGCCCCCCTAAACGGTCTTTTAAATAAACTTTTAATTTTTCTCTTTCCCTTCAGATGCCACTATTCGCCTGTAAAGGCCTTTGAAGACGCCAAAGGGGATTTAGATTAATCTGTCAATTTTACTCTAAATTTTTGGATGCCTCCACGCAATTCTCTTGCCCTTTGGCATCCCCAAAGTGGCATTAAAGTAAGCTTTCCAAATGTTTCTTTCCCTTTTGATGCCTCTATGCCCCTGCAATTGCCTTTGGCGGCGCCAAAGGGGATTTAAAAGTAACCTTTAATTTCTATTTTTATTTTTGGATGCCACCATGCAACTGTATTGGACTTTGGCACCCCTAAACGGTCTTTTAAGTAAACTTTTAATTTTTCTCTTTCCCTTCAGATGCCACTATTCCCCTGTAAAGGCCTTTGAAGACGCCAAAGGGGATTTAGATTAATCCGTCAATTTTCCTCTAAATTTTGGATATCTCCACGCAATTCCCTTGCCCTTTGGCATCCCCAAAGTGGCATTAAGATAAGCTTTCCAAATATTTCTTTCCCTTTTGATGCCTCTATGCCCCTGCAATTGCCTTTGGCGGCGCCAAAGGGGATTTAAACATAACCTTTAATTTGTATTTTTAATTTTCGATGCCACCATGCAACTGTATTGGACTTTGGCACCCCTAAACGGTCTTTTAAGTAAACTTTTAATTTTACTCTTTCCCTTCAGATGCCACTATTCCCCTGTAAAGGCCTTTGAAGACGCCAAAGGGGATTTAGATTAATCCTTCAATTTTTCGCTAAGATTTTCGATATCTCCACGCAATTCCCTTGCCCTTTGCCATCCCCAAAGTGGCATTAAGGTAAGCTTTCCAAATATTTCTTTCCCTTTTGATGCCTCTATGCCCCTGCAATTGCCTTTGGCGGCGCCAAAGGGGATTTAAACATAACCTTTAATTTGTATTTTTAATTTTGGATGCCACCATGCAACTGTATTGGACTTTGGCACCCCTAAACGGTCTTTTAAGTAAACTTTTAATTTTACTCTTTCCCTTCAGATGCCACTATTCCCCTGTAAAGGCCTTTGAAGACGCCAAAGGGGATTTAGATTAATCCGTCAATTTTCCTCTAAATTTTTGGATGCCTCCACGCAATTCTCTTGCCCTTTGGCATCCCCAAAGTGGCATTAAGATAAGCTTTCCAAATGTTTCTTTCCCTTTTGATGCCTCTATGCCCCTGCAATTGCCTTTGGCGGCGCCAAAGGGGATTTAAAAGTAACCTTTAATTTGTATTTTTAATTTTGGATGCCACCATGCAACTGTATTGGACTTTGGCACCCCTAAACGGTCTTTTAAGTAAACTTTTAATTTTTCTCTTTCCCTTCAGATGCCACTATTCCCCTGTAAAGGCCTTTGAAGACGCCAAAGGGGATTTAGATTAATCCGTCAATTTTCCTCTAAGATTTTCGATATCTCCACGCAATTCCCTTGCCCTTTGCATCCCCAAAGTGGCATTAAGGTAAGCTTTCCAAATATTTCTTTCCCTTTTGATGCCTCTATGCCCCTGCAATTGCCTTTGGCGGCGCCAAAGGGGATTTAAACATAACCTTTAATTTGTATTTTTAATTTTGGATGCCACCATGCAACTGTATTGGACTTTGGCACCCCTAAACGGTCTTTTAAGTAAACTTTTAATTTTACTCTTTCCCTTCAGATGCCACTATTCCCCTGTAAAGGCATTTGAAGACGCCAAAGGGGATTTAGATTAATCCTTCAATTTTCCTTTAAATTTTTGGATGCCTCCACGCAATTATCTTGCCCTTTGGCATCCCCAAAGTGGCATTAAAGTAAGCTTTCCAAATGTTTCTTTCCCTTTTGATGCCTGTATGCCCCTGTAATTGCCTTTGGTGGCGCCAAAGGGGATTTAAAGTAAACCATTCATTTGTCTTTTTATTTTTGCATGCCACCATGCAACTGTATTGGACTTTCCCACCCCCAAAGGGTCTTTTAAGTAAACTTTTAATTTGTCTATTTCCCTTCAGATGCCACTATTCCCCTGTAAAGGCCTTTGAAGACGCCAAAGGGGATTTAGATTAATCCTTCAATTTTCATCTAAATTTTTGGATGCCTCCACGCAATTCTCTTGCCCTTTGGCATCCCCAAAGTGGCATTAAGATAAGCTTTCCAAATGTTTCTTTCCCTTTTGATGCCTCTATGCCCCTCTAATTGCCTTTGGCGGCGCCAAAGGGGATTTAAAATAACCCTTTAATTTGTCTTTTTAATTTTGAATGCCACCATGCAATTGTATTGGACTTTAGCACCCCTAAACGGTCTTTTAAGTAAACTTTTAATTTTTCTCTTTCCCTTCAGATGCCACTATTCCCCTGTAAAGGCCTTTGAAGACGCCAAAGTGGATTTACGTTAATCCTTCAATTTTCCTCTAAGATTTTCGATACCTACACACAATTCCCTTGCCCTTTGGCATCCCCAAAGTGGCATTAAGGTAAGCTTTCCAAATGTTTCTTTCCCTTTTGATGCCTCTATGCCCCTGTAATTGCCTTTGGCGGCGCCAAAGGGGATTTAAACATAACCTTTAATTTGTATTTTTATTTTTGGATGCCACCATGCAACTGTATTGGACTTTGGCCCCCCTAAACGGTCTTTTAAATAAACTTTTAATTTTTCTCTTTCCCTTCAGATGCCACTATTCGCCTGTAAAGGCCTTTGAAGACGCCAAAGGGGATTTAGATTAATCTGTCAATTTTACTCTAAATTTTTGGATGCCTCCACGCAATTCTCTTGCCCTTTGGCATCCCCAAAGTGGCATTAAAGTAAGCTTTCCAAATGTTTCTTTCCCTTTTGATGCCTCTATGCCCCTGTAATTGCCTTTGGCGGCGCCAAAGGGGATTTAAAAGTAACCTTTAATTTCTATTTTTATTTTTGGATGCCACCATGCAACTGTATTGGACTTTGGCACCCCTAAACGGTCTTTTAAGTAAACTTTTAATTTTTCTCTTTCCCTTCAGATGCCACTATTCCCCTGTAAAGGCCTTTGAAGACGCCAAAGGGGATTTAGATTAATCCGTCAATTTTCCTCTAAAATTTTGGATATATCCACGCAATTCCCTTGCCCTTTGGCATCCCCAAAGTGGCAATAAGATAAGCTTTCCAAATATTTCTTTCCCTTTTGATGCCTCTATGCCCCTGCAATTGCCTTTGGCGGCGCCAAAGGGGATTTAAACATAACCTTTAATTTGTATTTTTAATTTTCGATGCCACCATGCAACTGTATTGGACTTTGGCACCCCTAAACGGTCTTTTAAGTAAACTTTTAATTTTACTCTTTCCCTTCAGATGCCACTATTCCCCTGTAAAGGCCTTTGAAGACGCCAAAGGGGATTTAGATTAATCCTTCAATTTTTCGCTAAGATTTTCGATATCTCCACGCAATTCCCTTGCCCTTTGCCATCCCCAAAGTGGCATTAAGGTAAGCTTTCCAAATATTTCTTTCCCTTTTGATGCCTCTATGCCCCTGCAATTGCCTTTGGCGGCGCCAAAGGGGATTTAAACATAACCTTTAATTTGTATTTTTAATTTTGGATGCCACCATGCAACTGTATTGGACTTTGGCACCCCTAAACGGTCTTTTAAGTAAACTTTTAATTTTACTCTTTCCCTTCAGATGCCACTATTCCCCTGTAAAGGCCTTTGAAGACGCCAAAGGGGATTTAGATTAATCCTTCAATTTTCCTCTAAATTTTTGGATGCCTCCACGCAATTCTCTTGCCCTTTGGCATCCCCAAAGTGGCATTAAGTAAGCTTTCCAAATGTTTCTTTCCCTTTTGATGCCTCTATGCCCCTGTAATTGCCTTTGGCGGCGCCAAAGGGGATTTAAAATAACCCTTTAATTTGTCTTTTTAATTTTGAATGCCACCATGCAACTGTATTGGACTTTAGCACCCCTAAACGGTCTTTTAAGTAAACTTTTAATTTTTCTCTTTCCCTTCAGATGCCACTATTCCCCTGTAAAGGCCTTTGAAGACGCCAAAGGGGATTTAGGTTAATCCTTCAATTTTCCTCTAAGATTTTGGATACCTCCACGCAATTCCCTTGCCCTTTGGCATCCCCAAAGTGGCATTAAGGTAAGCTTTCCAAATGTTTCTTTCCCTTTTGATGCCTCTATGCCCCTGTAATTGCCTTTGGCGGCGCCAAAGGGGATTTAAACATAACCTTTAATTTGTATTTTTAATTTTGGATGCCACCATGCAACTGTATTGGACTTTGGCACCCCTAAACGGTCTTTTAAGTAAACTTTTAATTTTTCTCTTTCCCTTCAGATGCCACTATTCCCCTGTAAAGGCCTTTGAAGACGCCAAAGGGGATTTAGATTAATCCTGTCAATTTTCCTCTAAATTTTTGGATGCCTCCACGCAATTCTCTTGCCCTTTGGCATCCCCAAAGTGGCATTAAAGTAAGCTTTCCAAATGTTTCTTTCCCTTTTGATGCCTCTATGCCCCTGTAATTGCCTTTGGCGGCGCCAAAGGGGATTTAAACATAACCTTTAATTTGTATTTTTATTTTTGGATGCCACCATGCAACTGTATTGGACTTTGGCACCCCTAAACGGTCTTTTAAGTAAACTTTTAATTTTTCTCTTTCCCTTCAGATGCCACTATTCCCCTGTAAAGGCCTTTGAAGACGCCAAAGGGGATTTAGATTAATCCTTCAATTTTCCTCTAAATTTTTGGATGCCTCCACGCAATTCTCTTGCCCTTTGGCATCCCCAAAGTGGCATTAAGATAAGCTTTCCAAATGTTTCTCTCCCTTTTGATGCCTCTATGCCCCTGCAATTGCCTTTGGCGGCGCCAAAGGGGATTTAAAATAACCTTTAATTTGTATTTTTAATTTTGGATGCCACCATGCAACTGTATTGGACTTTGGCACCCCTAAACGGTCTTTTAAGTAAACTTTTAATTTTTCTCTTTCCCTTCAGATGCCACTATTCCCCTGTAAAGGCCTTTGAAGACGCCAAAGGGGATTTAGATTAATCCTTCAATTTTCCTCTAAGATTTTCGATATCTCCACGCAATTCCCTTGCCCTTTGGCATCCCCAAAGTGGCATTAAGGTAAGCTTTCCAAATATTTCTTTCCCTTTTGATGCCTCTATGCCCCTGCAATTGCCTTTGGCGGCGCCAAAGGGGATTTAAACATAACCTTTAATTTGTATTTTTATTTTTGGATGCCACCATGCAACTGTATTGGACTTTGGCACCCCTAAACGGTCTTTTAAGTAAACTTTTAATTTTTCTCTTTCCCTTCAGATGCCACTATTCCCCTGTAAAGGCCTTTGAAGACGCCAAAGGGGATTTAGATTAATCCTTCAATTTTTCTCTAAATTTTTGGATGCCTCCACGCAATTCTCTTGCCCTTTGGCATCCCCAAAGTGGCATTAAAGTAAGCTTTCCAAATGTTTCTTTCCCTTTTGATGCCTCTATGCCCCTGTAATTGCCTTTGGCGGC